>NW_027507748.1:387973267-387975490 GCF_037356315.1 Lithobates pipiens | reverse complement strand
AGACCCTGTGTAAGGTCAATCTTACAGCTTTTTCTGTGAAGGTTGAACTTACCTTTAAGAACAAACTTACACCTGGAAGAGACCCACGGGGTGTGTTTGCATATGTGCGGGATCCTCCCATTGATGCCTCAGAAACACAGAGGGGTTCTGCCAAGAAAGATAGATGACAAAGATCCACCACCTATCAGTACATTTCACTTCCCAATTCCTTGCTTAGGCTAAGAGAATTTATTCTGGCCACTGCTGCCTCCTGGAGACAGTAGGCAGGCCAGATAAGTCATCTTCACCTAAGTAATAAGTGAAGGTGCACAAATGAAAATAAAAAGGCGGTTTACAGGTACCAAAAAAAAAAACAGTAAAATCTTGTAATTGTGTAAGAGGTAGGTTCCATCGACAAAGTCGGCCCTATTTCTCATTGATGCTGGAAGGCACACTTCAAGGGACTTACAGTGCTCCATACCTTAACCACCTGCTTCAATCATATGGGATTCCAGGTGACACCCTGTATTCGGGTCTACAGGAGGCTTAATATTTCCCCATTACTACAAAGATTCTAGGACCGGATTAAAACATGGAATACTCTCCACCCTGTCAGTAGCTGGTATAGTGAAACTAAATAATTGATTCTTATGCCCCCAACTACTCTATGTCCTCCATAATTCCCTAGTGATGATTCCCTAGGGCTCATTTACACTTGCTTTGGCTAACACACATTAAAGCATTTACTGCTTCAACATGCTTTTTGATTTTTTTTTATGCTCCAGTGGTGCTTCGATTAATCTTTTGTGATGTTTCGGTGAAGCTTTAGTGATGCTTGGATGATGCTCTTTTGAAGCTTTGTTGAAGCTTGACAGACGTCCTGTGTGTATGTCTGGAATATCCAATACCTGTAATTTCTCTAAAACAAAGCAAAGCTAAATTTAAAGCCTCTAAAAAAGCTGCAGGTGCTTCAAGCGAACTTTGTCATAGAGTTCTGTGGAGGCTTTGAAGCACCACTAAAGCGACATGGGTATAATTTTTGAATGCGAAGTCTAAGCAAAGAAAGGCAAATGCAAGGTGTAAATTGAACTGTAAGTTAACCATTTTATTTTGTGACAGAGGCCTTGACTGGCATTTAGAGAAGCTTTAACAAAGCGTGTCTGAAGCCATGTTTTGAAGCAAGGGTAAACCAGTCCTTATAGAGCTATAGGATTATTAATTCCCTATTCTGCACTCTAATTTGGAAAAACGTCCCCCCCCCCCCCCCCCCAGAAGAATAAATTAGAACATCTGCAACGCTCTAAAGATGAGGGTCAGGCTTTGCCGAATCCTTGGCTATATTACTTGGGTGCACAATGGCAACATCTGATAGATACGATGCATGGGGGAGCAGAGCAGGGGAATTCCGGTAGTAGCTCTTCTGAAGCTGTGATGTTATACACAATGAAGGAAAAGTCCACTCCGATGGCTCTTAAATCTCAGTCCTTAAATGTTTAAAGCCATATAGTGCAGTTCATTTAGTGTCTCTCAACAATGTGAGTCTAAGGCCGCGTACACACGACCGGACTTTCCGGCAGAAAAGGTCTGACAGAGTCATTCTGTCGGATAGTACGATCGTGTGTGGGCTTCATCTGATTTTTTTCTTCAAAATTCAGGCGGACCTAGAAATAGAGCTTGTTTCAAATCTGTCCAACGTAATCAATTCCTATCGGGAAAACCATTCGTCTGTATGCTGGTCCTTTTCTAGTCCCGTCGTACTTCATCATGTTAAAACTTTGTCCGTTCGTGTGTGGGCAAGTCCATTCGGCCAGAAGTACGTCGGAACTCCGCCGGAACTCGGTCTGGAAGCACGTCAGACCTTTTCTGCCGGAAAGTCCAGATGTGTTACACAGCATAAGAGTGCTCACCCCAGCATTGGGGACTCTGCGATTTCACCTAGCAAGAGGTCATAAGTCAGGGTGAGAGCATAGTTTGGAAGGTGGTTGAGAATCAATTAATGCAAGCACTAGCACCTGAAATCTGGAACACATTATTGAGAACCACTGAATGAACTGCGCTATATGGTTTAAGGACTTTTATTTTATTTGTTTTGCACTGAAAATGTTGTTATGTGGAGGAAGTTATACATGCAAAAGCACTTTAATGATATTGTATGCAAGTCGTGGTATAAAGCTTATATGTTGATGGCTTAATACACACAACACATAAGTCAATAGTTTGGAAGGGAGTTTGAAATCACTGAAG